>NW_025964112.1:37941211-37956211 GCF_023055435.1 Haliotis rufescens | reverse complement strand
CACACACCCACACACACACACCCACACCCACACACACACACCCACACACACCAAAACACACCCACACCAAAACACACACACACACACACACACACACACACACACACACACACACACACACACACACACACACACACACACACACACACACACACACACACACACACACACACACACACACACACACACACACACACACACACACACACACCAACCCAATTTGCTATCACTGCGATCGCTACTGGCCGGCCAATATACACCGCCCACATTCAAATCTACACCGTTATTAGAATTAAGAAACATCGCCATTACGCCATAAACCTTATCAGGCAATACTTTACATTAAAAGCAAACGTTGAAATTGAAGCACAGCCGTTCTCTATACAGTTGTGCCCCATTACAATGGCCTTGTCCGGTTGTAATCTGACATAACGGCAGAACCACTTGAGTGATGAGCAAGAGAGGTTATCGTGAGTAAACAATATCCTGGGAGCGAGATTAGATCCGTATTGATGATTCTCCGATAGGAAGCACGTCAAGGGGACGTGGGAGGAGATAGAATCGTCCAGGTCTAAACCGGGACGTGCCTGGTTGGATTAATGATGGTTATCTCGCGAGAACGTGAAGTCACGTGAGACGTCGGAGACGCTTTGACATCTTATGACATTTTCAATTTCAGAAGTAAATGAGTGTTTGGATTGGATCTAGCACGTGGGTATGACATGAACCTACTGAGAGAAATCAATTGTTTTAATTTTCCTTTCTGTGTGATTGAGAGATATTTCGAAATGCTCTTTTGTTTACGACCGTAACCTGCGTTGACGTTGATTAACGGGAGAGTAAGTGATCTAGTTTTGAAGATAGAGTAACTATCAGCATCGTCTCTACCCACCCTACTACACACACAGACATTAAGTGTAACATGTGAGAACGTCCCCCTACCCACTCTACTACACACACAGACATAAAGTGAAACATGTGAGAACGTCCCTCTACCCACCCTACTACACACACAGACATAAAGTGTAACATGTGAGAACGTCCCTCTACCCACCCTACTACACACACAGACATAAAGTGTAACATGTGAGAACGTCCCTCTACCCACTCTACTACACACACAGACATAAAGTGTAACATGTGAGAACGTCCCTCTACCCTCCCTACTACACACACACAGACATAAAGTGTAACATGTGAGAACGTCCCTCTACCCACCCTACTACACACAGACATAAAGTGTAACATGTGAGAAAGTCCCTCTACCCACCCTACTACACACACAGACATAAAGTGTAACATGTGAGAACGTCCCTCTACCCACCCTACTACACACACACAGACATAAAGTGTAACATGTGAGAACGTCCCTCTACCCATCCTACTACACACACAGACATAAAGTGTAACATGTGAGAACGTCCCTTCACCCACCCTACTACACACACAGACATAAAGTGTAACATGTGAGAACGTCCCTCTCCCCACCCTACTACACACACAGACATAAAGTGTAACATGTGAGAACGTCCCCCTACCCACTCTACTACACATACAGACATAAAGCGTAACATGTGAGAACGTCCCTTCACCCACCCTACTACACACACAGACATAAAGTGTAACATGTGAGAACGTCCCTCTACCCACCCTACTACACACACAGGTATAAAGTGTAACATGTGAGAACGTCCCTTCACCCACCCTACTACACAAAGACATAAAGTGTAACATGTGAGAACGTCCCCCTACCCACTCTACTACACATACAGACATAAAGTGTAACATGTGAGAACGTCCCTCTACCCACCCTACTACACACACACAGACATAAAGTGTAACATGTGAGAACGTCCCCCTACCCACTCTACTACACACACAGACATAAAGTGTAACATGTGAGAACGTCCCTCTACCAACTCTACTACACACACAGACATAAAGTGTAACATGTGAGAACGTCCCTCTACCCACTCTACTACACACACAGACATAAAGTGTAACATGTGAGAACGTCCCCATACCCACTCTACTACACACACAGACATAAAGTGAAACATGTGAGAACGTCCCTCTACCCACCCTACTACACACACAGACATTAAGTGTAACATGTGAGAACGTCCCTTCACCCACCCTACTACACAAAGACATAAAGTGTAACATGTGAGAACGTCCCTTCACCCACCCTACTACACAAAGACATAAAGTGTAACATGTGAGAACGTCCCTCTACCCATCCTACTACACACACAGGTATAAAGTGTAACATGTGAGAACGTCCCTTCACCCACCCTACTACACAAAGACATAAAGTGTAACATGTGAGAATGTCCCTCTACCCACCCTACTACACAAAGACATAAAGTGTAACATGTGAGAACGTCCCTCTACCCACCCTGCTACACACACAGACATAAAGTGTAACATGTGACAACGTCCCTTCACCCACCCTACTACACAAAGACATAAAGTGTAACATGTGAGAACGTCCCTTCACCCACCCTACTACACACAGACATAAAGTGTAACATGTGAGAACGTCCCTCTACCCACCCTACTACACACACAGGTATAAAGTGTAACATGTGAGAACGTCCCTTCACCCACCCTACTACACACACATACATAAAGTGTAACATGTGAGAACGTCCCTCTACCCACCCTTCTACACACAAAGACATAAAGTGTAACATGTGAGAACGTCCCTTCACCCACCCTACTACACAAAGACATAAAGTGTAACATGTGAGAACGTCCCTCTACCCACCCTACTACACACACAGGTATAAAGTGTAACATGTGAGAACGTCCCTTCACTCACCCTACTACACACACATACATAAAGTGTAACATGTGAGAACGTCCCTCTACCCACCCTACTACACACACAGACATAAAGTGTAACATGTGAGAACGTCCCTTCACCCACCCTACTACACAAAGAGATAAAGTGTAACATGTGAGAATGTCCCTCTAACCACCCTACTACACAAAGACATAAAGTGTAACATGTGAGAACGTCCCTTCACCCACCCTACTACACACACAGACATTAAGTGTAACATGTGAGAACGTCCCTCTACCCACCCTACTACACAAAGACATAAAGTGTAACATGTGAGAACGTCCCTTCACCCACCCTACTACACACACAGACATAAAGTGTAACATGTGGGAACGTCCCTTCACCCACCCTACTACACAAAGACATAAAGTGTAACATGTGAGAACGTCCCTTCACCCACCCAACTACACAAAGACATAAAGTGTAACATGTGAGAACGTCCCTCTACCCACCCTACTACACACACAGGTATAAAGTGTAACATGTGAGAACGTCCCTTCACCCACCCTACTACACACACAGACATAAAGTGTAACACGTGAGAACGTCCCTTCGCCCACCCTACTACACACACACACATAAAGTGTAACATGTGAGAACGTCCCTTCACCCACCCTACTACACAAAGACATAAAGTGTAACATGTGAGAATGTCCCTCTTCCCACCCTACTACACACACAGACATAAAGTGTAACATGTGAGAACGTCCCTCTACCCACCCTACTACACACACAGACATAAGGTGTAACATGTGAGAACGTCCCTCTACCCACCCTACTACACAAAGACATAAAGTGTAACATGTGAGAACGTCCCTCTACCCACCCTGCTACACAAAGACATAAAGTGTAACATGTGAGAACGTCCCTTCACCCACCCAACTACACAAAGACATAAAGTGTAACATGTGAGAACGTCCCTCTACCCACCCTACTACACACACAGGTATAAAGTGTAACATGTGAGAACGTCCCTTCACCCACCCTACTACACAAAGACATAAAGTGTAACATGTGAGAATGTCCCTCTACCCACCCTACTACACAAAGACATAAAGTGTAACATGTGAGAACGTCCCTTCACCCACCCTACTACACAAAGACATAAAGTGTAACATGTGAGAACGTCCCTTCACCCACCCTACTACACAAAGACATAAAGTGTAACATGTGAGAACGTCCCTCTACCCACCCTACTACACACACAGACATAAAGTGTAACATGTGAGAACGTCCCTCTACCCACCCTACTACACACACAGACATAAAGTGTAACATGTGAGAACGTCCCTTCGCCCACCCTACTACACATACAGACATAAAGTGTAACATGTGAGAACGTCCCTTCACCCACCCTACTACACAAAGACATAAAGTGTAACATGTGAGAACGTCCCTCTCCCCACCCTACTACACACAAAGACATAAAGTGTAACATGTGAGAACGTCCCTTCACCCACCCTACTACACAAAGACATAAAGTGTAACATGTGAGAACGTCCCTCTACCCACCCTACTACACACACAGGTATAAAGTGTAACATGTGAGAACGTCCCTTCACCCACCCTACTACACAAAGACATAAAGTGTAACATGTGAGAATGTCCCTCTACCCACCCTACTACACAAAGACATAAAGTGTAACATGTGAGAACGTCCCTTCACCCACCCTACTACACACACAGATATAAAGTGTAACATGTGAGAACGTCCCTCTACCCACCCTACTACACACACAGACATAAAGTGTAACATGTGAGAACGTCCCTCTACACACTCTTCTACACACACAGACATAAAGTCAAACATGTGAGGACGTCCCTCTACCCACTCTACTACACACACAGACATAAAGTGAAACATGTGAGAACGTCCCTCCACCCTACTACACACACAGACATAAAGTGTAACATGTGAGAACGTCCCTCCACCCACTCTACTACACACAGACATAAGGTGTAACATGTGAGAACGTCCCTCCACTCTACTACACACACAGACATAAAGTGTAACATGTGAGAACGTCCCCCTACCCACTCTACTACACACACAGATATAAAGTGTAACATGTGAGAATGTCCCTCTCATTTATCTCACGTCACCATATACTGAATATGTGAGATTAAATAATTAAATATATATATAACTGTATATATAATATGATTTTTTCTATTCCGGATATTTATACCTGGGACTAACTTATCGCTCACTGATACAGAGCCATAAAGTGAAACACTCCACTTAAAACATGCGTAGTTACACGACCTCAATGACACCCGTCACATTTACATGCTACTCACGTCAAACAATAAAGCGATTTCCATTCAATAATCTCTCCTTCTTCAACAAAAATGACCGGTCGGTTGTCATTGTGATGCAAGATCTATGACGTAACAGAGTACGTGATTGAAATTAGACACGTGTTACAAATCGCCGCGGGGGGTCCGGGCAACGAGACCCGACACATCCATGAATCTCCAGTCACGTTGTCAGCTGTTGGCTGTCATACCGTTAATGTCATTCGCGTTTATCAAGGCATACTTGACAGCTACTAAAGTGCCTGCTGCGAAATATGGAGATGAGACTTGTTTAATAGAATCGCGACAGTGATGGGTATTCCGACATGTCCATATAGACCGTGATGGAGGGTTTATGTTTTCCCTTGGAAATAAACATCAGAATATGTCTCTTTTCTTACGTAATAAGTGAAAGAACGCTTATTGTCGGAACGGGTTATGGCTAAAACGGCACCTAAGCATCACGTCACCGAGCGAAAACGTCATCGATTTGCAAAAACAAGAACCTCGCCCAAAGCGGAAACGGCTACTATTGCGAAGCGAAAACGGCACCTATATTCTTTTAACTTCAGTTTTTTAAAAACAAACAATAAATGAAATTATATTGGCGTGGGACACTGAATGTGTTGATTGGTGCTTCGTTTCAGGGATAATCATTAATTACCCCAATCCCAATCAAACTGAAGTCTGGTTGAATGTATTAAAGTTGGACAGAAATGAATGAATGAATGAATGAATGAATGAATGAATGAATGAATGAATGAATGAATGAATGAATGAATGAATGAACGAACGAACGAACGAATGAATGAATGAATGAATGAAAGGGGTTTATTGAATTAAGAGTACTCAAAATGTTTGAAAGCGTGAAAATAGTCCATAATTGACATAATTGGGCTCAGACAAAGGTTAGATTAGTAGGGCAATAAATAAAAAATAAAAGCTTTGGCGCTAATCGATAAACATGTTTATATTATCGTATGACCTGAAATAGCTGACATTTTCTTTTGTGACCTGAAACAGTTGACATTTTCACTTGCTTCTGCGCCACTCGTGAAAATGTCAAGGATATTAATTGATGAGACCAACGTGTTATTTGAATGTCTTTCTGTGTGTAGTTTTCTAGTTTCTGCTGATGTGCAGTACTATAGCCATACCTATTTACCAGTGAGACAACAGAATGGTGGCGCGCCCAACTATTACGTGTGTCTGGGTTATAGCCAACATGTATGTGAGTGAGTGAGTGAGTGAGTGAGTGAGTGAGTGAGTGAGTGAGTGAGTGAGTGAGTGAGTGAGTGAGTGAGTGAGTGAGTGAGTGAGTGAGTGAGTGAGTGAGTGAGTGAGTGAGTGAGTGAGTGAGTGAGTGAGTGAGTGAGTGAGTGAGTGAGTGAGTGAGTGAGTGAGTGAGTGAGTGAGTGAGTGAGTGAGTGAGTGAGTGAGTGAGTGAGTGAGTGAGTGAGTGAGTGAGTGAGTGAGTGAGTGAGTGAGTGAGTGAGTGAGTGAGTGAGTGAGTGAGTGAGTGAGTGAGTGAGTGAGTGAGTGAGTGAGTGAGTGAGTGAGTGAGTGAGTGAGTGAGTGAGTGAGTGAGTGAGTGAGTGAGTGAGTGAGTGAGTGAGTGAGTGAGTGAGTGAGTGAGTGAGTGAGTGAGTGAGTGAGTGAGTGAGTGAGTGAGTGAGTGAGTGAGTGAGTGAGTGAGTGAGTGAGTGAGTGGTTACCATTAGGCATCCTGAGGACCTTTAAAGTCGATCTCATCCCTTAGCCCTTTACTCGCATGTTACAATAATACCAATTTAATGTACGCGTGCGACACATTTGTCACAACAGATTAAAGTTTACTAACGAAACCTAGTACTTTACTTCTAATTTTTAATGGGGAATGGGGAAATACGGTCGTTGAACCCCACACCTTGTGAAACTGCCCCCAAAATGGGCCCACTGTGTATTAAATTCTTCTAGGAGACAATTTATATTAGATTAGTCCTTTTAATTTAACAAATAATTTATGAGAGAAAGCTACATGTCCTTTCAAAGTTCCAACTGCCACTGTGTAGCGTATTAGTTCCTCTAAGCGTGGTAATAAAACCTTCCACTTTATGGTGTTCAATCATTTTATTTCCCATACATGTAGGCCACAGGCCTTCGTGTACAACAGTTGAGTACAGACAGGTTTTAAACATTCAGTTCTTTCTTCAATTGCATAATATAGATATTTTGCTCGATTTGTAATAGTATATGTATCTGGTGATGACAGAAGCATATACAATTTATGAACGTTAGGATGACAACAGATCTTTGCTTTGAGATATAGTTGCCGTAACTTGACATACGATGGACAAATAAGCAGGAAGTGGTACTCGGTTTCAACACAGTCTAATTTACAAAGTTTGCATTTTCTTAAATTTCTTGGAATGTTATAATGACGTCCGTTCTCAATTCCTAGAGTATGACAACTCAGTCTGAACCTCGTGAGGGTTGTTTTCATATTTTGCGAATTTAAGAATGACAAATAAGGTTCACATTGAACGCAAGTTTTAAAACAAGCATAATATGACATTTTTGAACTTGCAAGAAGTTCGCTATGCCAGATCTGCTGAAAATTGCCTTTTAAACGTTGCTTTTAAACATATCACGAAAAACCTTTCGGTTTCCATACATTTGAAACATCCATACATATCCGAACCCAAGTTTACTAAGACAATTCCTTAATTTAGTTACCCAATTGACTCGACCATGTTCATCATACAGGCTCAACATATTGAATCACTTTCTTGGTAAACGGAAGTGTTTAGTATGTTCAGCCAATATTTCACACATCTGGTCAAAGCATATACACGAATAGGGTATCTGCTAGACTAACATTTAGTCTCTGAAATCTTATATTATTTCAGAGAGCTAGCTTGAGATGGCTTGACTTCCTTTTGTATGCGTTTCTAGATATTTTTTTTCATAAAATAAATATATTCAACGGTCATGGTGCAGGACTAGGTATCTGCCACACTCGCCCAATACAGCATTATTTGATGGTGTTATAATTCTCGTTTTATGTTCGAGAGGACACACTCTATTGGATGTATCTTGCTTTATCGTCAACGGAATAAATACCCCAAACCATGATTATTAGACAGATTGCAGTTATCTCCCCTTTCTGTGACCACTTCCGCCGAGACCGCTTCCATGAAAGAGCGGATGGAGTCTGCCCGGAGAGCTGAAGGTCGGGGCTTCGACCCCGACCGCGTCATGCCAAAAGACGTTAAAAGATGGTTCTTGTTACCATGCCTCTCGCTCGGCATTAAGGAGCTAAAACAAGGACTGCTCTGCTCGGAGTCAGTGTACTATGTTTGAGTGGGGTATTCAATACTATTCATTATAAAACTACGGCATGGTATCTCAGTGAGCTAGCACTATAAATCCGGCATTAGCCAGGACAAGTACAAGCAGCCACGCACGCACGCACGCTCGCACGTGTATGCGCGTCGCTATAAAAGGCTGTAATCTTGAACGCGACGTTCTCGCCACTTCCGTCGAGAAAAGCGTCAAAATGTCGACAAGCACAACGCGAATGCTCACCAAATTTCGTGTAATTTTAACCGACCCACTCCTCTCAAAAGAGGACGATAACTCTTGTGACAGTCGAACCATGACGAAAGAATGATGCATTGAAACAGCAACATAATACACCCCCTATCCCCACTGACACCACGTAGTTTATACCCCATCGGCGTCTGTACTTAACCCCCTCTGTTTCTCGCCCAGGGTGTGAGTCGTCACGTGACTCTGGGGTCTGTTATACTGAAATACAAGATATGATTATTTTGTCAAAACCTGATAAATGTGAATGTTATGAACAAAATGGTATTGATTTTCTTTTGTCAGACAGAGCTTTATCTCTCCCGTTTCCTGTTGGGAAAATTAAATATGATGTTTGCATCCTGGGATGTTTTTGATTAGCGTTCGCGTGATACTGCTGGTAATAACTGGGGATCGTCACAACTCTCTGAAATTCGATATCAACGGTATTTTTAAAACTTAACATCAGAACTGAATTGAAGTCTGTTTTTTTTCTGGTGACGTACACTATGAGACGTTAAAGGCCATACGTAGGATTTTAAAAATTATCACAGAATATTTTAACCCTTCCGACGTCAGGTGTAAAGTGTTTGGGTGATATCGTCATTACATCTTAGAGCAAAATACAGTGATAGTTAAAACGTATTTTTGTAGCCTCATTATGTTCGTTATCAGTATTTCGAGTTAGACTACAGTGTTTAGAATTACTGTGTTGGTACAATTTAGTCACTCTATATGTGGATATAATCAAAATTTAATAATGATGTTTTACTGTTATACTGTTAAAAAAGAGACGCAGTGAATTCTTTTACCACAACTACAACAATACGGCGTTCACTGATTGCAGAAGGAGAACCAGTTTAACGGCCATAATGATATGCTATTGCCTACCACGACTAAGCTCCGTCCAATATCTGTAGGTTAATTACAGCCATTAAGACGGTGCTACATTCAAGCAGACTAAACCAGTCAAACTGTATATAATGGCCCAGATTGTCTCTGGTGATAGCAGCACTGGAACTACCTCGAATGAGCTGCCAATATATGTCGCTGATCCACACGCCAACCCAAGAACCCTAGCAACTCGCATGTTTATGCAGAATAAGTGTCCGTTTGAGACATCCATTAAAATTAAGAAAGGCAGGGGATGGATAATCCCCCCTCTCTACGCGTGCTCACCAGACTGCTTGATTATAACTCCAGTATGCTGTTCCGAAGCGGCTGTTAAAACTAAGCACATATTATCAACATGGGTTAATTCATCAGTGCTAGCTTCTCTATAACACATGAGGCATCCGAGATTATTTTTCTCCCAAATTACGGCCACACTCGATGATAGCGCATCGTAAAACCGCCATAACGCCAGTCCGTCGTTTCCATAATGACCGCGGGCCATGGGGAAATTGACAGTGCCTATATTCCTTACTGAGAAGGGAATTAGCAAACCCCAATCCGCGTCTCTTAAAGCAGGTTTCCTCAGCCTTTGGTACCTTTAAATTATGTGTCAAATATTTACTGGCTGTAATAGGCCCCTGAACGAGAGAGGCCATGGTGGCATAGTCACTCATATCGATACGACTCGATTGTTAAATAAGATGCATTTGTTTATGCACTAGATGTAATAATTGGGTACAATAGCTTTAAATTGTCAGGGTATGAAATAATGTTAACGACCATTGCAAGGTTGTTAATAGTGGTTTTAGCTGGGCCTTGACGCTGCGGTACAATATAGTGGTTTGAGATTGCTTTAGGTCGACCTTATAGCTAGACGACACAAGCTGAGTACATTTTTTAATTAAATAACGATTCTCGGTATGTACCGTTTGGCTGCGTCAACCTAAGATATCTACTTTGAAATACTGATAAGTCGAATTCCGTTAAAGGGGCACCCTTCTCGGTTACTTGGCAGTCCCAGCAGATTTAATTCACGTACCTTAAATGAACAAGTTCTTGGTCTGCTAGTTCACACTTTATGACACACACACATTTTTAGTTTCATTATAACAGATATTACACAGTAACAATATCAACGTTTCACAAACGTGGTTTTACTTACAATGTCTAGATTTAAGTAGGCCGTGGGCGTCGGACCGTGGAGCATAGTCTCCCTTTACTCCACTCCTTTAAGACGACGTAGGTGTATAGCCTCGGTAGAATCTATGTTTAAGAGCGGAACTTGCAGTAGCAACCCCATCTCTTTCGAGCACATCTCTTCAGTATCAATGTGTTCTTGTTCGTATCAATATGTTCTTGTTCGTATCAATATGATCTTGTTCGTATCAATGTGTTCTTTTTCGTATCAATATGTTCTTGTTCGTATCAATGTGTTCTTGTTCGTATCGATATATTCTTGTTCGTATCAATGTGTTCTTGTTCGTATCAATGTGTTCTTGTTCGTATCAATATGATCTTGTTCGTATCAATGGTTCTTGTTCGTATCAATATGTTCTTGTTCGTATCAATGTGTTCTTGTTCGTATAAATGTGTTCTTGTTCGTATTAATATGTTCTTGTGCCCATTTGTCCGTTTCTTGGACAGATATATTCTCGTTTTCTCTCGCAGTTGATCAGCAGTAGATGCATCCTTGAACATATTTGTCGGTCATTTATACAAGACAAGACATTGAAAATCAGTTATTTATGACATATGTATCTTTTTTGTAATCTTTGAAAATTCATTAATGCCATGATTATTGTTTCTCCGTTTATAATGAATAGTATATTTTTGGAAACCTTTTTTTCAATTATTAATGACATGTATATTATTGCAATCTTTTCGAAGATGTTAATATAAGATATATCCCTTTAATCTTTCTCGGTTATTAATGACGTATATCTTGTAAATCTTTGTCAGTAATGACATGAAAACATTCTCAGTTATTAATGGATATATCCTTGTAAATCTTCCTCAGTTATTTAATGAGATATATTCTTGTAAATCTTTCTCAGTTATTAATGAGATATACGTTCTTGTAAACCCGTCTCTGTAATTAATGACATATATATCCTTGTAAATCTTTGACAGTTATTAATGATAGATATGTCTGTGTAAACTTTGTCAGTTTATTAAAGACAACGATGTATTCCTGCGTTGTACACGGATGAGACCCGACTGAGATGGCCTCATTAACGACTTCACCCACACATGAATGCTGTTTTGATTTAGTTCTGACCTTGCTGTAATAATCAATTGTCTCCCCCCTGATATAATCAATTTGTGATCAGACATTTCTCATATACAGTGTCTGGGTCAACGGAATTTCGTATCAATCACTGTCACAGCGCTAAATTTTCCTTAGTAACGATTCCTACTCCTTGGCAACTGTCTAGAACACAGATATCACATCAAAAAT
Source organism: Haliotis rufescens (assembly GCF_023055435.1). Taxonomy (NCBI): domain Eukaryota; kingdom Metazoa; phylum Mollusca; class Gastropoda; order Lepetellida; family Haliotidae; genus Haliotis; species Haliotis rufescens. Next base: position 37,944,146 of record NW_025964112.1, on the reverse strand, counting down.
CAAATAAAAGTCCAGTGGAAAATCGTTTCATTGTGGGTATCAGGGATAGTAGCTGTATGAGGGGCTGTAGCCAAATCTGCTGTTAAATATTAGCGGTTTGGTTTATTTAACAAAATTGAGTTTGTGTTACAGCATTGTTGGGGCCTGGTCTGCAGGTTCCACCCAGTCAGGACGTGATGAATTGCAGTTGACAATAATCTACATTATTTATCAGCTTGTCAGATACGCTCTCATCTCTGGAAGGCACCCATTGCTTCCAAATACCAAGGGGGCACGGGTGGCCCAGTCGTCTAAAGCGCCGCGATTCGTTGTGCAGAGTTGCGTCCCTTGGGCACGCCAGAAACCTATGATTGTGGGTTCGAATCCCGGTTCGCCCCGATTATGTTTCTAAGTTTGTCAGCACCATACCCTATCCTCCTCCCCTCCCCCTCCTACTTCTCTTCCTTCTCCTCCCCTTCCCGTCTTCTCCTCCATCTCTCCTCCTCCTTCTCTCCCTCCTTCTCCCTGCCCTACTTCTGTTCTTGTCCTTCTCCTCCTCCCCTTCCCTCATTCTCTTCCCCTTCTTCTCCCCTCCTCCTTCTTCATCTTCTTCTCCCCTCCCCCTCTCTTTGTCCATGTGTTCCTATCACCCTCCTTCTCCTTTTGTCATCCTCCCCCTCCTCCTCTGTCTTCTCCTTCCCCGTCACTTGCTTGATAACGGTGTTAGAACCTACACCGACATGTCGCTCCTACTTGTAACAAAGAAGTTGTTCATCCTTATATCTTATCCTTACTTAGTCCTCCAACTTCTAAATTACTCTCAAAGAAGTCCTTCTTCTTCTTCCCTCCTTCTTCTCCACCTCCCTTCTTCTCTTTTCATCCTTCTCCCCTCTTCTTCTTCTTCTCCTTCTTTGTTTAACTGATATATGTGCCTTCTTATCGATTCCGTTACTTATCATGTCAATAACGTTATTGTATGGGTCCCAGCAACAGGTGCTTGTCAACACCAGGATGACTATGACTTGGTGAGTGATTGTCAACTTCTGCTGTGCCATGTGGAACAGTAGGATTACTTGTGTCAGTCACAGCAGTTATTTTAAAGCAGCTTGGGTTGGACATTATCCGACCACAAAACTTTCAGTGCGCTTGACGACACCGAGTCCCCGACATATTAACGTTTTTCGAAAGAGACCACCGGAATCTTTACAACATGTAACTTTCCTTTCACACACCGGCTTCTGCTTGACTGAATCATCTATTCACAGAAGCCGACTCCCAGTTACAATTTTATTAAATTTCTCAAGTGTGCAGAATTCAGTTTGTAAACAGAATGCCGTCACGTGCCTGGGTTGTGGCTGCTAATCTAGCGGGGTTTTCGTCCCTCCAGGGTGCTTTGTGGGGGCTTTCGGCTGATGTCAGGTTTCTATTGTTGGGAAGTGATACAACTTAACAATTTGCCCTCGGGAAATGCCTTCGTTCCATCAACAACCCCCTGTTCCATACCCACCCCTCAGTCTAAGCACATGCACGCTTCGAAAGACACCATGAGAAATGCAGGGGCAATACTCACTATACCCTCTGCCTTTGGCATATTATTTCAGCGTTTTAAACATGAATAAGAACAGAATGAGACGATGTGGATTGTCATAGCGACAATAATCTCCGGAGACTCTTGGGAAATGTTTAATACAAACAGCCCCAGGTGACCTCGACCAAGGGACAGTGCCCCCGACCGACGCGGGGAAATATTTGTATAGGGTAGGTAGGCAGGGGCGCTCCACAGTACCCGTCCTCTTTGCCGACAAGTGCCACATTAAACGCATGAACGGAAGGCGGCCTGGTGTCAGTGGTATTGTGGGAAAATATTGTTTTATTGTGACCTCTGACCCTACCAACAGAAACAGCTTCCTTGTCCACTGGTTCTTCTCCATAAATTGAGAACTGTGAAATCAGTGTTTAAACACTGCGAACAATCACCCTTAGTCCGCCTCTCTTGTCGCGTAATGGCGAAGCTTAAACACCAGTATTTACACTAGTTGTAATGTGCATCATCATGAAATACGATAATATGAAATAATATCAATTTACGAAAGTAGAAAAATTATGTTTTCAATACAAAAACAGACAGTTTATCAAAACTCACAATAGATATGTGTTCTCTACTCACACACATGAGTCCCAAAGAGGGACAGGTCAGCCCAAATTGCTCAGACAGAAGTCGACCTCTTAAACGCTTAAAACAACAATAAACATCATCGTTAGTGAGGGGATAGAGCTATGAATGGGGTTGAGTATAGGCCGTTATCGCTGAGAGGGGATGACTTTAGGCTGCTGGAGCTGAGAAGGGGGAGAGCATAGGCTGCTGGAGCTGAGAAAGGGATGAGCATAGGCAGCTAGAGCTGAAAAAAGGGATGAGCATAGGCTGCTGGAGCTGAGAGAGGGATGAGCATAGACTACTAGAGCTGAGAGGGGATGAGTGTAGGCTGCTAGAGCTGAGAGAGGGATGAGCATAGACTGCTAGAGCTGAGATGGGATGAGTGTAGGCTGCTAGAGCTGAGAGAGGGATGAGTGTAGGCTGCTAGAGCTGAGAGGGGATGAGTGTAGGCTGCTAGAGCTGAGAGGGGGGAGAGCATAGGCTGCAAGAGCTGAGAGGGGCTGAGTATAGGCTGCAAGAGCTGAGAAGGGGAAGAGCATAGGCTGCTGGAGCTGAGAAGGGGTGAGAATTGAATGGCGTCATACGCTGTGTATTGTTGGGATGGGTTGGTCAGAAAAACATCTTGTAAACGTATCCTCCTTGGAATTAAAGCGACCATAAAGTTGGTGTCCAAATACACCGAATACCAAATAAGTGGTAACTGTAGATAGGCTTCCTATATTGCCTGTGTACAATAAACCTCTACAATCTTTTAGTAGTTCAGCTTCAGTAGACACACACACTGGGGCTGTGTCCGGGGAC
>NW_025964112.1:37923419-37941111 GCF_023055435.1 Haliotis rufescens | reverse complement strand
GAGATGAAAGATTTTCCGTCTTAATCAAACCAAGTTTTCTCAGCCCCATTTCCCCCTCCCGTAACGCCCCGTCATCTTACGCCCCCATGCCTAGTGTTACCACACCTGTGATTGCCGATATTCAGGTGAGCTAACGCCCGTGAAAGCTAGCACAGCCGCGTCAACAGAAAATACTTTCTTGATCAGTGCCATGTTTACCTTGTCAATGAAATCCAGCCTGCGTGTATGCTGTGGGAACTAGAAGTCTGACGGTCGTTTTAATTTGTAATTTATGCCCTGGGTGGGCTTTACGTAAGGTGGCGAAGACAGGCAGTAACGACATGGTGTTATGCGTCACGCCACGCAAGGCGACAGCAGGAGATTCATTTGATTTCTGTGGTTGTATTGTGTCTGTGTTGATCGGTGGCGGGAACACCAGGACACGAATCTGGCATACAGCACCACCACCTACACCATGGCGGTAACAACATGATGCGACTACTACTACTACCACAACTACCACAACTACCACAACTACAACTACTACTATCGGCATCCCAACTACTAGCTGATACTTCTACACCTACTTCGAATACTACTACAGCCGCCGCCACTGGGTTTAGTACTCTCAATACGACCCCAACAGCTACGACTGTTACAACCTCCGACGGCAACGCCTTCTACTGCCATGTCTATTACTTGCTGTTGAGGCCATGGTACAGCACGACGGTAGCGATCGAGATCCTGGTGAAACCCAGCTCTGGTGTCTCCCGCCGCGATGAGACTGGAATATTGCTCGAACTGACTGAAAATTCCACCTTCTCACTACTTCGAATGTAGCAATAACAATGTTTTAAAACATTTCTGCAACATCCAAGTCAAAATCTAAAAAGGAGGATATACCTCGGTCGTGCGGGGCAGGATGAGATGGGTGTGTATAGGTCGTCCTCCCACTGTATAGCTGTTAGGGGGAGGCGGTGTGGATATGTATTTGGAGGCGGAGATGGCGGAGATGGCCTGCTGTAGTTTGTCGGGGGTGGGGTGGGGTGGGGATATATGCTTGGAGGTGGGGCAGGATGAGAAAGGGAAGGGGTGGGTGAGCTGCCTACTGCTTGATGTTGCTTGTCGGTAGACTGACATTTATTCCCAGGAATAAAGTTATCTTATTTAAAAACATATATCTACAAATAAATAATCCAAATGGAGCCCAGAACAATCCATAATTTCAGACGGCTGAGGCAATCTAGACTTGCCAAATCATTCGAGACTTGAGTTGGACTCCTTTTAAATGTTTTTCGCCAGGTCTGGGAGACAGACCAGCTTGTGGGTGCTGGGGATATGGCTGCCTACTGCCCACTGTAGCTTGTCCGGTGGTGCTGGGGATATGGATGCCTACTGCCCGCTGTAGCTTGTCGGGGTGCTGGGGATATGGCTGCCTACTGCCCGCTGTAGCTTGTCGGGTTGCTAGGGATATAGCTGCCTACTGCCCGCTGTAGCTTGTCGCGGGGTGCTGGGGATATGACTGCCTCCTGCCCGCCGTAGCTTGTCGGGGGGTGCTGGGGATATGGCTGCCTACTGCCCGCTGTAGCTTGTCGCGGGGTGCTGGGGATATTACTGCCTACTGCCCGCTGTAGCTGGTCGCGGGGTGCTGGGGATATTACTGCCTACTGCCCGCTGTAGCTGTTCGTGGGGTGCTGGGGATATGACTGCCTCCTGCCCGCCGTAGCTTGTCGGGGGGTGCTGGGGATATGGCTGCCTACTGCCCGCTGTAGCTTGTCGCGGGGTGCTGGGGATATTACTGCCTACTGCCCGCTGTAGCTGTTCGTGGGGTGCTGGGGATATGACTGCCTCCTGCCCGCCGTAGCTTGTCGGGGGGTGCTGGTGATATGGATGCCTACTGCCCGCTGTAGCTGGTCGCGGGGTGCTAGAGATATAGATGCCTACTGCCCGCCGTGACTTGCCGGGGATGCTGGGGATATGACTGCCTACTGCCCGCCGTAGCTTGTCGGGGGTAGCTGGGGATATGGCTGCCTACTGCCCGCCGTAGTTTGTCGGGGGTTGCTTGGGATATGGCTGCCTCCTGCCCGCTGTAGTTTGTCGGGGGTTGCTTGGGATATGGATGCCTCCTGCCCGCTGTAGCTTGTCGGGGGTAGCTGGGGATATGGCTGCCTACTGCCCGCCGTAGTTTGTCGGGGGTTGCTTGGGATATGGCTGCCTCCTGCCCGCTGTAGCTTGTCGGGGGTTGCTTGGGATATGGCTGCCTCCTGCCCGCCGTAGTTTGTCGGGGGTTGCTTGGGATATGGATGCCTCCTGCCCGCTGTAGCTTGTCGGGGGTAGCTGGGGATATGGCTGCCTACTGCCCGCCGTAGTTTGTCGGGGGTTGCTTGGGATATGGCTGCCTCCTGCCCGCTGTAGCTTGCCGGGGCTACCTGGGGATACGGCTGCCTACTGCCCGCGGTAGCTGGTCGCGGGGTTCTAGGGATATGGATGCCTACTGTCCGCCGTAGCTTGTCGGGGGGTGCTGGGGATATGACTGCCTACTAACCGCTATAGCTTAAGGGTGATGTTAAGGCCGCTGTGAGGGACGGGGATAGATAGCCCGCTCTGCTTCCTGTGCTTCTTAATATTACTGAACCATAAAAAAACGAGGCAGCTGCAAGCTTCCCTTGCCATCTGGATATGAATAGATCTATGTCATACACCACTGATGATATCATATTCAATGTCTGAACAAAACAAAACCCTGGGCAGAGACACTTTAATGTATTTAGGCTATTGCAACTACGGAAGTCATCCTACGTTACGTGTCAAACAGGCCGAGGCACATTTTATGTAACATTTGAGTTTCAATAATGAAACCCAGCCTATCTCAGTATTAATGTCCCCCCATCTCAGAATACAATGCACAAGCTAATCCTCGGGCAGCTAGTTTTCGTGTAGTTTTCGTGCCAGCACCTGCACAAATCTTGCCATAAAACTTAAAGAGGGGGGTAAACCCACGTGCCCCGGAGCTAGTCTAGATTATTTCGGACAGTTTTGATAATAAGCAATGATGTGCAATCCAAGACTTATCAAAATTGGATCAAAATTGCCGCTCTTAAAGCGGGCGAGATAAGGGTGATGGCTGGCCGGGGAAAGGAGCCTTGAGCTAGGATCAGATCCTGGACTGGTAATTGTTTGTTATCTGCGCTTGCGGCAATTCGCGTGCGTTTTATGTTATGAGGCCAAAGGCGTGAAACGTGGTTAGAATTTTAATTAATATTACAGATTGGAGGGATTAGCAGCAAAAGTGGGAAGAAAAAGAACAATATTGTGTGAATTCGTTACATGCTGATTTTGTTGCCAAATGTTTAATTAAATACCGAATAAAGGCGGGAAACTGAGTAATTTCGTGTCGACAATAGCAATGCATCAGATTCGTAATGGTAATTAAATGGGATTATTATGTTTTTTCAAATACTCGATATGCATAAAAATCCTCTCTTTCTTTTCTAATGAAACGTGACATGATTAAATTTGTAATTTAAAACACGGGGTGATTTGTTAGCGGGGAACAAAAATCTACAAATATCTACAGGTATCTAAGGATTACGTTCATATTTGCAGTGGGACACTGGTCAGGGATATAAAAGGAAAACATATTAAAATATTAAAAAAACGACAAATAAAATACTTTCCATGGAAGATCTCTGCTGAGAGCACATTCCGTTGAACAATTTTTTTATGAATCACTATCAACTTGTTATGTTCGCGAAAAGTAGTATGTATCCATTCACATGAGTGGCACCCATAACAAACACATGCAAAGGCAAGTTAAGTGTTCACCTGACCAAACAGGGGCACATTTGATACAAGTCAATACAGAGAACTGCATCCGACATATTTATGGTCACTGATTTGTCAAATTTGGAAATGACCTCCACATCTGCCATTAAACGTTTTGAAAGCTTTACCACGGCCTACGAAATGAATTAGAATACAGTTATTTGTACGAAGATAACAGGGCGCGTTAAAGAGAGACTGGTGTGAATGACCTACACGTGGAAGAGAGACAATACACCTCCAGAGAAAGGACGCACGTGAAAGCATGTGGGACATCGTCAGAGAAAAGTATGGAAAACATCAGAGGAAGAACTTCATTGAGATTGGCATGATCTGTGTAGGAGAAATAGTTTACATTGTGTTGATATTTTCAAAGAATGAAAGTAGTATTATCTTGACCATCATAAGAGAAAACCCATATATTAGTTATATGATATATATTCGTAAAGATTGCACAATTAATTAAGTAATTAAAAACTTACTTTCTCATACCTGACACAAAACTATCCGAAAAATCCCCAGAAGTATACAATATTTTCAATTGTAGATTTTTTTGTGAAAAATATATATTTCTGTAGCACTTTAAAATATCAAAAACAGTGAAACAAAACAATCTTAGAAAATAATTTCATTTCGGATACTTAATGTGAGTCTATATTATAATATATTGACACTAAATGTAAAAAATAAAACCTTTGTTTTCATTGTGGACGTTTTTTAAAAAATATAACCAAATAAATTATTAAAACAATAGCTATGAATAAAGTATGTTTGAACTAAGGGAAACATTGATATACAGTTAGTTCCCGAAACAAAGATGACCTGTACTAGAAACAGACCTCTGTTTGGGAGTGTTTCATCTTGATAGGCTGTGTGTTCAAATTGGACATCATTCTAACCTAAGGAGATCCATGAAGACTGTTCTCAATTTGTAAGTCAATATTGGTAGTTTGGCTAATCAAGTTGCGGCTGACCACAGACCCAAACTGACCACCTTGGAGAAAACATGACCGCGGTCATCGGGTAATTAACTTACATCGTGGTAGCAGCATAAATAGTTGATAGCATCACAGCTGTGTTGTAGCAAGACAATTCAACCGTGTGTCCCTGCATTCAACAAGCGTTCACTGCATGACTCTTGGGCGTATTCAACATATGTCTTCGTATGTTAAGGTTAGGATAAAAGTCGTGTATGTTTAAGCCTTTGTATTCTTATCTTGTGTCTTTATAATCATTGATCGTGTCATGTTAACAAAGTTCAGTTGAACATCAATTTAATGTCATGCGGGGTATATGATAATAAATGTCAGTCTAACACTGGGTTGAATGTTTTGATAAACCTCAGTTTAACTTCACGCTGTGTTTGTGATGATTAATTTCTAACAGTGCATTGTGTCACGGAACTACAGTTTAACACGGCTTTGTGTATGCATTAACTGAACCCAGTATAACAGATTGCATTACTTATGTATTAACAAACCTCAGTTTAACATCATATTGTTTATGTGTTAAAACAATTATGTTTCACATTATGTTGCACGTGTTTTTAACTAGTCTAACATTATGATGCACGTGTTTTATGAACTAGTCTAACATTATGATGCACATGTTTTATAAACTAGTCTAACAATATATTGCACACGTTTTATGAACTAGTCTAAGATTATGATGCACATGTTTTATGAACTAGTCTAAGATTATGATGTACATGTTTTATGAACTAGTCTAACATTATATTGCACATGTTTTATGAACTAGTCTAACATTATGATGGACATGTTTTATAAACTAGTCTAACATTATATTGCACACGTTTTATGAACTAGTCTAAGATTATGATGCACATGTTTTATGAACTAGTCTAAGATTATGATGCACATGTTTCATGAACTAGTCCAACATTATGATGCACATGTTTTATAAACTAGTCTAACATTATGATGTACATGTTTTATGAACTAGTCTAACATTATGATGCACATGTTTTATAAACTAGTCTAACATTATATTGCACATGTTTTATGAACTAGTCTAACATTATGATGCACATGGTTTATGAACTTGTCTCACATTATGATGCACGTGTTTTATGAACTAGTCTAACAATATATTGCACGTGTTTTATGAACTAGTCTAACATTATATTGCACATTTTTATGAACTTGTCTAACATTATGATGCACATGTTTTATGAACTTGTCTCACATTATGATGCACATGTTTTATGAACTAGTCTAACAATATATTGCACGTGTTTTATGAACTAGTCTAACATTATATTGCACATTTTTATGAACTTGTCTAACATTATGATGCACGTGTTTTATGAACCAGTCTCACAATATGATGCACGTGTTTTATGAACTAGTCTAACATTATATTGCACATGTTTTATGAACTAGTCTAACATTATGATGCACATGTTTTATGAACTAGTCTAAGATTATGATGCACATGTTTCATGAACTAGTCTAACATTATGATGTACATGTTTTATAAACTAGTCTAACATTAAGATGCACGTGTTTTATGAACTAGTCTAACATTGTGTTGCACATGTTATAAACTAGTCTAACATTATGATGCACATGTTTTATTAACTAGTTTAGCATTACGATACACATGTTTTATAAACTAGTCTAACATTATGTTGCACGTTTTTTATGAACTAGTCTATTATTATGTTGCATGTGTTTTATAAACTAGTCCAACGTTATGATGCACATGTTTTACGAACTAGTCCAACATTGTGATGCACATGTTTTGCAAACTAATCTAACATTACAATGCATATCCAATCGTCATTATGCCTGTGTTTACAAACTTCATGTTGTTATTCAGTTATGTGTACAGTATGTTTCAAACCTTCACAGTTGTACAGTAGAATGGTACATGTAAACAATATGTTGACTGTAATGTTATACACCCTTGCCTTAAACCCGGACATTTGGGGTAAGTCGTGCCATGTTATGAAAAGACAAATACCATTTCCAGTTTGATGCACAGAAAAGACTATCATTTTATGTAGTTGACCATGAAGAAAATAATATTGTTTCTTGTCGGCATGGAACATGAACTGCTTCTTAAGTATTAATGTATCCTATATAATCCAGTTCTTTCTTAAGTGCGACCGTTTCGAGAGCATCCTCATCAAACGTGGACAGCGGGCATTACGGGTGTCAGCGAAGCGTTGCAACCCAACTTGCGCAATGTATGCCTTAATGTGAGTAAGCTGTCTATGTGTTGCTGTTAAAGTGGATACACCTCATTAACTTTGTAAGGTTGAACTCTAATCATGCCAAAGAACTGAGTCTATCGATTCCAATACAAAGTTTAACACTAGGATATTATCTTAAATCTGTCTATACACACACACGTGTATAGCACAACATAGCGACACAAAACAGCTGCCATAAAGTCCATTTCTGAAGGCGGCATTTATTAGATAATGATTCAATTTTATGACTCACGCAGAGGTTTGAAATTAAAAATGTGTCTGGATAGCTACAATCATATTCCGAGTGAATGCTTCTTTAAAATACAACGTCATTATATCATCGATTTTTATATTAAATATTCACATTTCGTTTCCTTTCGCCAGAAGGTAGAGGAGCTATTTAGAAACAACCTTTTCTGCCGTGTCAGTTTTGCTGGCCGTTTTGAGAATAAAAGTTCAATTCAAGTTAGCGTTTCATCAAAGTTTTAATGGCCTGTTTTTTTTATCTGCAGAAAAGGCAATGTAGCATCATGAGTAGGCCCATATTTGATTTCTCGACAAATGAAACACGACATAAAAAAGAAGAAGGAATGAAAGCTGACAGTTGAATAGTTTTTACATCAGTTGAGAGACGTTACCGTTTCAGTCGATATAATTATTGAATGCGTTAAGTACACTATGTACTGGTAATCGATCAACTTATAAAATGAGTTGACTTTACTAAATACTGGACCCGTGAATATCCGGGATAGAACATGTCTTCAGCAACCCATACTTGTCGTAAAAGGCGACTATGCTTATCGTAAGAGGCGACTAACGGGATCGGGTGGTCAGGCTCGGTCATGCATGTCATCGCATCCCAATTGCGTGGATAGATGCTCATGATATCAATCACTGGGTTGTCTGGTCCAGACTCGATTATTTACAGACCGCCGTCATATAGCTGGAATATTGCTGAGTGTGGCGTTTAACAACCAACCAACCAACCAACCAACCAGCTGTTAAGAAATATGAACCGGACTGGATATCCAAGATATTTTTGAATACAAAACAATAAACGCCGGTGTTTCACACCCAGGTTTGAAACACTTACAGTCACATAATATGACAGAAGTCAGATACTTCCCCTAATATTACACGATCACATAACACTGTGAAAGGTAAACCAACACATGCCCGATATAAACACGATTGTGCGAAGTGAGTGTCCCTGCGTGTTCTCTCGTCATTTCTCGAATGATTAACGAGACTGTAATGGTCACGTGATCAATAGCCAATGAATTTTCTGAAACACATAAAAGTCTAGCGGGCGCTCGCACAATGCATTACATATCAAATTACGATTCCATAAAGTTTCTTTGAGTTTACAAAACATTAAATCACGTTTTATAGTTTGTCTTTAACGTACCAGGCGGGCGTTCTTGTTGCTCTCGATCTCCGCCTGTGTGTGTCTAACATTACATTTTATGACAAAGTCAATATTGAGAAACTTTTACACTTGATTTGTGTGGTGTGGCTGTCTTTTCACATGGAAAATTGATAATGTAATATATACAACCTGTCAATAAAATGTTTTGTTGCTTGGATAAAACATGGGTCATGGTTTTCATAAAATATGGGCGTGTCTTTTATTAGCAGTGATATTGCTTTCAGATGTCCGCGGAGTGTTAATCGTATCCATTGTGATGGTATTGCCAAGACATTCACTTTTTATCTTGGATGTATAACATCAAAGTCGGTAGGTGGTATATGGGATGGAAGATTTCACATCAATTAATCAAATCATAGGACATAATATGTGACCCTGTACGTTGACGTTGCCAATGATAGGAGACTGGGTATATGAATAATAATCAGCTTGTCTTGTCTGCTTATAGACTTGCTCAAGTCTCTACTGAATGTATGGAGGTTGGTAATTCTATGCTTCTAATAGGCAAGTCTAAGGACCTAGTTATTATGTCTACAATGTACGAATTATGATAAAAACTGACAACCATTGCCTGAGAGACGTGTACATGTCTAGTATGAGTATTAAATTATCGATGTAGGCTAAATTAAGGCGTCATCACAAAGCACATTAACGTTGTCCGGTTTTGTTAATCCGATTTTAAATCTATCACTTTTTATTGATATATATAATGTTTTAGTGGATAGTGAATAATTTCTATTACAAAATGTTGACGAATGTGCAAGTGCAATATTAATTAAATTTAAAAATAAACACCTATTTCAGATACACATTTTCACTATGTACAATGACACATAATCATTTTAGATATATTTTTGTTGTGAAGACTGATCATACAATTTCATAAAATTGTCCCCAAAATATTTATGATCTCAAACTTTTTGTGTTCAGTGTACCAGTATGTGCTGACTTTATCCTTGAACCGTTACATTACACATAACCATAGGGGCGTTGGGGTAGACTAGTGTTTCAAGCGTTTGGGCGTCGATTCCCCGCATGGATACAATGTGTGAAGCCCATATCTGGTGTCCTCAGCCGTGATATTGCTGGAATATTGCTAAAAGCGGCGTAAAAAATATATACACTCATTCACACATAAGTTCACAATCATAAAAAAGGTCTGAGAGTACTGAACCCTATGACATAGTGACACCTGTGTTTTGTGATGCATACTTAGATGAAGCCCCCGGATGCAGAAGGGGGTGGAGAGTTGTATGTACCCCACCCACAACCCCACCCTTATTTACGAGGGTCATATTGACCATTAATGCATTGAATTTGTTTTAGGTGGACGTGTTTTTTAAACACTGTAACAAAATCGTATGACGATATGTTTTAAAAAACCCCAATAGGAATACCAAACACATTTGTGTGTCAACTCGTGATCACAAATTGCACCTTTACTTTTAAAAATAGGCTGTTGCCGTTCTCAAGTGCTCGGGGCATGTACATCTTTAATCTTAAATTGAAAATTGGCGTGTGACGTTTACTTAGAAAGACAAGAAAATTTTCCTCGCCATAGCTGTAGGCAACTGTCTAATGTAATAAGAATGTCTGCTCTATCTATAATGTACAAATAACCAATACTGGAAGGTAATAAAATGCCGGCTTATCAAGAAACGGCGTGGCCGCACGCTATCTAGTCTTATAATATTTACACAACTGATACCAACATGGCGGCGAGGGGGACTCAAAGGTCAAGGACACCGCCATGTGTGGTTTACCGAGATGCTGTAGCGCGGAATTATCTTACATTTATATATGTGATGAATAAGGGTTTATCTATATACGTGGAATACATGCAAGGAGGCCTCTGTTTTTTCGGCAGCTTGAGCGCGTTTCTTGACATTTTATCCCCCAAAAGAAGTATTGAGAACACAAATGTCAAAATAAAAAGGTTTACATTTGAAATATTAGCCGCATCACAGAAAAAAGATCCACATCCCGGCCAGTATAAAATATAAAAAATACACAACCAAAACAACAGAAAGCCATAAGACACCAACACAGCATAAAAAATAACCAAAAGTTCATTCAGACTAAAAGTTCGTCATGCAGACCCTGAAACAAATTCATCCAATACAGCCCATACAAGTCTGTAATAGTGGGCAAGTCTAGATTACTCTAGTTTGTTAATGAAGGAAGGCTCTGGGCTCCTTTTTACAATATTTTATTAAGATACTGTTTTTTCTGTAAAATGTTTTCATTTCAGGAGTAGATGTTAGTCTGTCAGACTAACAAGCACAATAATCCACTTTATATCAGATATTAATTTTAAATTTAATTTTTTGTTGGACAGGATCTGTTAAAGAATATGTGGAAAACGAAAAGAAACGAATACTAACTTTTCAAATGTATTTTAGGATGCACGGTGGTCTTAACCTAGAACTAAATTCGAACATGATTAGATAAATTATTCATGATTTGATTTGATACCGTCCTAATTCTGCCATTTAAACGGAAAGTAAGATTCCCAGCATGGCGCTGCCACGACTCAGCCAGAACAAAGGTACACGGAAATGTGTAACAATGTGCAAACATATTCCATTAAATTGTAGTTTCACAGTCGGGACTTTAACAATGGTGTCACCATCGTCCCGTCCCGCCCCAAACAGCTGGCGGATGGGACGGCCGCGCAATCCCACTAAACATCCAGTCAGAGGTATAGTCCAGGTTCATCATTGAACGCTCAGCCCGGAAGGATATTTCCATGTAATTTACGTGTCCCACACAGGTGCGTGTACACGATAGAACTGATGATAGACACAGTGGGTAACACAAGTGTCGCTCCCTGACCAATGCTGCGTTTTGTTTACTTTAGGCACCTGTCGGTGGGACTGTAGTTGTTTTGACGACATTGAGTTAAGGCCCAACGATGTATGGTATATTGTGATGTTAGAGGTATGTGCTTATGCCCGTCTTACAGTTGATTATACTACTACTACTACTACTACTACTACTACTACTACTACTACTACTTCTACTACTACTACTTCTACAGTTTCAGCTACTACTACTACTACTACTTCTACAGTTTCAGGAACTACTACTACTACTTCTACAGATACAGTTACATCTACTTCTACTGCTACTACTACTTCTCCAGTTACAGTTACTACTACTACTACTACTTCTACTACTACTACTTCTACAGTTACAGCTACTACTACTACTACTACTTCTACAGTTTCAGCTACTACTACTACTACTACTACTTCTACAGATACAGTTACATCTACTACTACTACTACTACTACTACTACTTCTACAGATACAGTTACATCTACTACTACTACTACTACTTCCACAGTTACAACTTCTACTACTAGTTCTACTACTTCTCCAGTTACAGTTACAGCTACTACTACTACTACTTCCACAGTTACAACTTCTACTATTAGTACTACTACTTCTCCAGTTACAGTTACAGCTACTACTACTGCTTCTACTACTTCTCCAGTTACAGTTACTACTACTACTACTACTACTTCCACAGTTACAACTTCTACTACTACTTCTACAGTTACAGCTACTACTAGTACTACTACTTCTCCGGTTACAGTTACTACTTCTACTACTTCCACAGTTACAACTTCTACTACTACTACTACTTCTACAGTTACAGTTACAGCTACTACTACTACTTCTACTACTTCCACAGTTACAACTTCTACTACTACTACTACTTCTACAGTTACAGCTACTACTAGTACTACTACTTCTCCAGTTACAGTTACAGCTACTCCTACTACTACTGCTACTACTTCCACAGTTACATCTTCTACTACTACTACTACTTCTACAGTTACAGCTACTACTAGTACTACTACTTCTCCAGTTACAGTTACAGCTACTACTACTACTGCTACTACTAGTTGAAATAAAGCCGATGCGACGTTGAATTTTAACTCACTTACTACTACTACTACTACTACTACTACTACTTCTACAGTTACAGCTACTACTACTACCACTACTTCTACAGTTACAGCTACTACTTCTACTACTTCTACAGTTATAGCTACTACTAGTACTACTACTTCTCTAGTAACAGTTACTACTACTGCTACTACTAGTTGAAATAATGCCGATGCGACGTTGAATTTTAACTCACTCACTACTACTACTACTACTGCTACTATATTATACAACTACTAGTGTTCCTACGACTCCTTCTACAGCAACAGTTACAGCTACTACTACTGCTTCTTCTTCCACTACTTCTACTTCTACTACTTCTACTGCTACTACTATACTACTACTACCACTACTACTACTGCTTCTACTACTACTGCTTCTACTACTACTACTTCTACAGTTACAGCTACTACTACTACTACTTCTACAGTTTCAGCTACTACTACTACTACTACTACTTCTACAGATACAGTTACATCTACTACTACTACTACTACTACTACTACTTCTACAGATACAGTTACATCTACTACTACTACTACTACTTCCACAGTTACAACTTCTACTACTAGTTCTACTACTTCTCCAGTTACAGTTACAGCTACTACTACTACTACTTCCACAGTTACAACTTCTACTACTAGTTCTACTACTTCTCCAGTTACAGTTACAGCTACTACTACTACTACTTCCACAGTTACAACTTCTACTTTTAGTACTACTACTTCTCCAGTTACAGTTACAGCTACTACTACTGCTTCTACTACTTCTCCAGTTACAGTTACTACTACTACTACTACTACTTCCACAGTTACAACTTCTACTACTACTTCTACAGTTACAGCTACTACTAGTACTACTACTTCTCCGGTTACAGTTACTACTTCTACTACTTCCACAGTTACAACTTCTACTACTACTACTACTTCTACAGTTACAGTTACAGCTACTACTACTACTTCTACTACTTCCACAGTTACAACTTCTACTACTACTACTACTTCTACAGTTACAGCTACTACTAGTACTACTACTTCTCCAGTTACAGTTACAGCTACTCCTACTACTACTGTTACTACTTCCACAGTTACATCTTCTACTACTACTACTACTTCTACAGTTACAGCTACTACTAGTACTACTACTTCTCCAGTTACAGTTACAGCTACTACTACTACTGCTACTACTAGTTGAAATAAAGCCGATGCGACGTTGAATTTTAACTCACTTACTACTACTACTACTACTAGTGGTACTTCCACAGTTACAACTTCTACTACTACTACTACTACTTCTACAGTTACAGCTACTACTACTACCACTACTTCTACAGTTACAGCTACTACTTCTACTACTTCTACAGTTATAGCTACTACTAGTACTACTACTTCTCTAGTAACAGTTACTACTACTGCTACTACTAGTTGAAATAATGCCGATGCGACGTTGAATTTTAACTCACTCACTACTACTACTACTACTGCTACTATATTATACAACTACTAGTGTTCCTACGACTCCTTCTACAGCAACAGTTACAGCTACTACTACTGCTTCTTCTTCCACTACTTCTACTTCTACTACTTCTACTGCTACTACTATACTACTACTACCACTACTACTACTGCTTCTACTACTACTGCTTCTACTACTACTACTTCTACTGCTGCTGCTGATACTATTATCTTCTGCTAGTACTTCTACTGCTGCTGCTACTACTATCTACTACTACTATTTCTACTGCTACTTCTACTGCTACTACTACTACTACTACTACTATTTTCATACAGACGATTCTATTTTAAATGTAATAATACTTCACCGTTGAATACATCTAAACTCTACTTCACACCCTTGCAATAAATATAACAACAAGTTACCCATGTAAACAGACTAAACACACCGATGCGTAGTTTGAGCGAAGCACTCTGACACTCCCAACCCGGCCAGGAAAAATACATGTTATAACAACATGACGGCGTCTTCCGGCGTGATTTCCGATCAGAGTTGCAAGGTCTGGGTCACCAAGTACTTCACCTTTTAACCTACCTGTATTACATGAGCGTCTCTCACCTGTGTTCCACCTGATCATGTACCTGTTCACACCCGTATTTACACGACACGGAGACCAAGCAGTGACGATCACCGAAAGACAGAAGACCGCCAAGACGACATGAATGTATGAAAGGCGATACCCTGGAAACATGAGCGGGACGTTCTGAAGTGAGAGCTGGTATTATACCCGGGTCAGACTGATTGTTTGGGACAGTGATGTCTGCTTGTGATAAATGACTGTGTTTACATCGCAGCAGGAACACAGAGAGCTAATTCACGCTCTGGTTTTATAACTTTACGTCATATAAATGGGGTACCTGTTGCACCTCTTTGCAGCAGTGAAAGGGCTGATTATCGAATCCGGAAAGAGGCCCCGTTTCACAAAGCGATCTTAGCGCATTATCGTAAGTCTGTAATAAAGTCTGGGAGTTACGATCGTCTTAGCGCTAAGGTCTCTTTGTAGAAACGGGCACCGAGGTTATGTTTCTCAAAGCGATCTTAGCGCAATGACTGTCGTAAGTCTGTGATACAGTATGGGAGTTACGGCCGTTGTAGCGCTAACGACACTTTGTAGAACGGGACCGTTTCACAAAAATCGTAACTCGACAATCAATACGGCAATAAATACGAAGTCAGGAATAACGATATATGTGGCAGTCGAATCTCTATGACCCCCCTGTGGAACAGACATATCTCACTTGTGGGTCAGACCCTATTCCACAGGACTATTTTAGCAGCACTGAGTCAATGAGTCAGTATTGTTTTACGCCGCCTTTAGCAATATTCCAGCAATGTCACGGCGGGGGACACCAGACATAGGCTCCACACACTGTACCCATGTTGGGAATCGGATCCGGGTATTCTGCGTAACGAGCAAACGCTTAAACCACTAAGCTACATCTGGCACTATCGTAAGTCTATATGTGGATGTTACCACATTAGTAGCGAAGATCGTTTTTTATGACGGAAACCAGGTAGCAATAATTATAATCCAATTATTAATATATGTAACTGGCACTTGTACCATAGACCTGAAATAGTCTCTAAGGCAAAAATGATTATTTTAAATCATAATTTATATATTATATAATAATATAACACGTTGTCTATAATAGACTCTCGTCCTCAGTCCTGGACTTGCCTATTATAATGATAGAATTACTTTACACCCATGGACTTATCATTCAGTTCAGCCTTGGAGCAAGGCTACTTGTACAATAAAGTGGCCTCATCTCACTTATTGAGTGAGGGAGTTGGGTTTAACGCCGCTTTTAACAGTATTCCAGTTATATCACGGCGTGTCAGCTTAATGTGGGAGGAAAGTCCGAAGTGATGCAGGTCTCAGACGTTTACCACTTCGGCGAAAACCCACGAGCACGGGTATGGTGCTGACAAACCTAGAAACATAATCGGGGCGAGACGGGATCCGAACCCACAATCATAGGTTTCTGGCGTGCCCAAGGGACGCAACTCTGCACAGCGAATCGCGGCGCCTTAGACGACTGGGCCACCCGTGCCTCCTCTCACCTATTGAGACAATTACTGGAAGGTAAACCATTTCCATAATCACAACAGATTCTCTGCTAAAAGCAGTCCATTCTACGAATCTGTCCTCCACCTCCTTTTTTATAAATACTTGATCCGCCCCTTGTGACTCAACTCGAAGTGTTTGTATTTCTGCATAGAAGCATGTCTCTGAACCATGTCATTTTCCCTCCGCTCAGCCCTTGTCATCGTCATGATGTAGTCCTTAATGAAGCAAGTCTAGATTTCTTCCCCAGATTCATCTCACTGAGGCTCCTTTTCAGTTTAAATGTAGTTGTTTGTTTCTGTCGATATATATTATCGGCGACAAAGCGTTAGCCTATTCTTGCATTTTTTCTCAACTTCCCGTGTTCCTATTATCACTGCACTGGCTGCGAGTGAAAGCAAGAAGTGGATTACATCATGGCTGGCCTCCCCCCCCCTCCCCCCTCCGGGTAGTAAGTGTGAGTTATTACAGTTGGCGTTCATTCCCTCGCTGTTGTCAATACCCGCTTAATAAATATTTGAATTGCAGTGCTAGAGGGAAATTTATGCATGTACTTACAAGATTACGATAAAACTACCATTGCCTCATGACTGAAGTAGATAGACACGCCCTCAACGAGAACTGACACAAACAGTGTTAAGGCGTACCTGCATGAGGTCCCCCGTACGCAGTAGGTATACTTCATTGTACACCTATTTGTGTGATAAATGTGTTTAGGTAAGGTAAAAACGAAAGTGTGTATGTTGTGTTGTTGTGTTGTGGTTTGGTGTTGTGTTGTGGTGTTGTGTGTTGTGTAGTTGTGTTGTGTTGTGGTGTGATGGTGTGTTGGGTTGTGTTTTGATGGTGTGTAGTTGTGTTGTGTTGTTGTGTTGTGTTGTGTAGTTGTGTAGTGTTGTGTTATGTGTTGTGGTTTGGTGTTGTGTTGTGTTGTGGCGTGGTGTTGTGTGTTGTGGTCTTGTGTGTTGTGTTGTGGTGTGATGGTGTGTTGTGTTGTGATGGTGTGTAGTTGTGTTGTGTTGTTGTGTTGTGTTGTTGTGGTCTTGTGTGTTGTGTTGTGATGGTGTGTTGTGTTGTGTTGTGTTGTGTAGTTGTGTTGTGTTGTGTTGTGTGTTGTGTTGTGGTGTGATGGTGTGTTGTGTTGTGGTTTGGTGTAGTGTTGTGGTGTTGTGTGTTGTTGTGTGTTGTTGTGTGGTGTTATGGTGTGTTGTGTTATGGTGTTGTGTAGTTGTGTTGTGTTGTGTGTTGTGTGATATGGTGGTGGTGTGTGTGTGGTTAAGAAGATTGTCTATGAAATAAGTTATTTCATGTGATATGCCAATAATGAAGCAATTGACTGTTAGTGTCGGAGAGCAGGTTGTGAGACAATTTGTAAAATAATAGAGTTAACACATGCGTGAATGTAGTCTGTCTTACAGACCCTGATACAAATACATATCAAATACAGCCCGTGCAAGTCGATAATGTTTGGCAAGTCTAGATTACTGCAGTATCAGGAAAATCTGAAAATGAAGAGTCACTGTGCTCCCTTTTATTATATTTTTATTAAGATAACTGAACAACCTTTTTTTTCTGTACGATATGTTCATTTCAGAGACTAGATGTTAGTCTAGCGTGAATGCAGAGCTTGTGTAAACTGTGACATTTCATAAGTCATCGTGACAATATAACCGGCGTACTTACACCGCCGTCGTACCCGGTGGTG